>NW_024467131.1:588761-588921 GCF_000820605.1 Sporothrix brasiliensis 5110
AGGGTTAGTTAGGGTTAAGTTAGGGTTAGTTAGTTAAGTTAGGGTTAGGGTTAGTTAGGGTTAGGTTAGGTTAGTTAGTTAGGGTTAGTTAGGGTTAGGGTTAGTTAGGGTTAGTTAGGGTTAGTTAGTTAGGGTTAGTTAGGGTTAGTCAGGGTTAGGG
>NW_024467132.1:0-7534 GCF_000820605.1 Sporothrix brasiliensis 5110
AATATTAATAAATATTACAATTAATATATTACAATTAATATTAATATATGTAAATACTACTGTAATATATTAATTGTAATATTAATATCGCCTAATACTACAATTAATATATTACATTAATATTTTAATTACAAATACTAAATTAATATATACTACATTAATATTAATTAATATTAATATAACCCGATACTACAATTAATATATTAATTTACAACCCTGGTTATACGTTAAAGACGTTTACTTAATTAAAAGAATATAAAGAGTAACTTAATACGTAAACGATTTAATTACGTACTTATAACGTTTAACTCGAAAAAAAGAAAAAACTATTACTAGTATTTAATATAACTTAATAAAAATAAACGAACGATATACGACGAAGAAGTTTTAAAAAAAAAGGGTTAAAGTAACGTTTACGACGTTTTATATAAACGAAAAAAAGGCCTTTTTTAATTACGTTTCGACTAATTAAGTTAAAAAAATATAACGATCCTTTAATCACTTTTAATATAAAGGATCCCCGAGCCCGAGTCGTAAATAAAACCGTTTAAGATTCGACTTATTATTATTAATAGTAAAAAAGATACGGTTACGAGTAACCTACGACTTTATTACGATTCTTTTATAAACGACCCGACTTACCGTTTTATTAAAGTTAATAATTAATCGGTAAGTCTTTTTATAACCCCGTATAAGTATTATTAACCGGTGTATAAATTTACTTACGATATATAATAAGGTTAAAAACGTTTCCTTGTCCGGTTTTAACGAAAGATCGATTACTTTAATAATAATACGAAGAATAATACGAACGTTTTTTATAAATAATATAAAAACCTTTTTATAAAAATAATAACGAGTCTTATATTATTAATATCTCGTCGTTACTTTACGTACGTAACGTAAAGTTTAATAAGGGTTAACGTTTTAAAGGTTATTAATTACGTTAAAAAGATAAGTAATATACGTATAAACTTAAAGGTTAATAGTAAACTTTAGTTCAAGGTCGTCGTTATTTTAAATCTTTAACGACTCGTCGTCGGATTTATTATTTATTACGTTATTATCCTCGTTTAAGTATATATCGTTAAAGGTATTACGGTCCGACGTTTTACGAGTAAAACGTTAAAAAACCGTAAACGAGGTTTATATTATAAAAGAAACGGGAGTAAGATTATTAATAATATACGAACGAGTCGTAAAAGTAACGGGAGTTATAATAGTTCGAGTATAAGTCGGGTTAAAAGAGTTTACGACCGTATTATAAAACGTAAGAGTATTAAACGGTTAAAAACGGTTTAAACTTAAAAAAGTAACGATTTAAAAACGAGACGTAAAAAAAGTAGTCTTAAAAGACGGAATAAACGGGATTATAAACGAATTAAACGATAAACCCGAAAAGAATAAACGTAGTTAAGATTCTTTTATAAGTAGTAAAGTTACTTATTAAATAAACCGTAATATATTAAACTAAGATTAAAAAGGTTTAATAACTATCGAACGACTCGTAAACGAATTAACGTTAATACGTCGAACGATAATATAAATACGGATATATTCTTTAACCTTCTATACTATAAGTTAATTAATATAAAAAAAGGTAAACGAACGACGAAACGAGTTTATAATATATTAAATAAACGTACGGTTTAATATAATCGATAAACGTTAAATAATTAAGTTTAAATTACTTACGTTATTATACGAAAACGGAAAGATAAAAAAAAGACTATAAAATTCTTATTATAATATCGTTTAAAGACTTATCCCCGTTATATTTATAACGTTAAAGAGTTTTAAAAGGTATATTAAAAAATAATAATTAAAAACGACTCTTAAACGAATAAACTATAATATATTAACGAATAAAAAAAAGTTATTAAAAAAACTCGACTAACGATTTATAAACGATAAATAATCGATAATCTTATAAAACGTTAAAGGGAAAAAAGGAAAGAAAGTAAACTACGATTCTTTTATAAATAAAAAATAATTTACTTAAAAAACGTTCGTTAAATTTAAAACGAGTAAAGAGTAAAAAGAATAAAAGTAAGTTATAATAAAGGTTTAACCGAGTAACTAACTTTATACTCGTATACGAAAAAAGAACGATAAAAGTAAATAACGTTTATAAAAAAAAACAATATTTACGAATAAACGTTTCGAATAAAAATAACTTACGAATACTCGTCGTTACTTATTTATTGTATAACTATTAATATACTTTACGAAAATAACGACGTTAAATAATATTTATATTTTAATTAAAAATAAAGATATTTATTTAAATATCGACGTTTAACCAGGGTTAGGAATTAGTATTAGTATTTTAGTATTTAGTATTAGTATTTTTAGTATTAGTATTTTTAGTATTTTTAAAAATACTAAAAATACTAATACTAAAAATACTAATACTAATATCTTTTTTCGATACTAATACTAAAATACTAATACTAATTTAGTATTTTCAAATACTAATACTAAAATACTAATACTAAAATACTAATACTAAAATACTAAATTAATAATACTAAATTTTATATTTTATAAATAATAAAAAAGAATAATATTTCCTTTTAGATAATAAATATATAAAATAAGTAATAAAACTAATATAAAATAATAATATTTAATACTTTATAACTAGTTATATTATACTTAAAATTAATATTAATTTGAATTTTATAAAGTAAAAAGTAAAATATTACTTTTTAAAGACGTTCGTTTAAATCACTTATTTACGTTTTATAAAACTTAACTATTTAGTTCTTAATTATTATTTTACGGTAATTATACGAAAACGTGTTATTTTAATATATTTAAGGTAAATATATAAAGTGTTATTAATTATACTAAATAACTTTAAATAATAAAAATATTTCGGTTTATAAAATATAAAAAGTAAAAGTATAATTTTAAAACGTATAAGGTTAAAACGTTTATTACGTTTTATAAAACCTAACTATTTATTTTTAATTGTTTTATTACGGTAATTAAACGAAAACGTGTTATTTTAATATATTTAAAGTAAATATATAATGTGTTATTAATTATATTAAATAACTTTAAATAGTAAAATTATTTCGTTTTATAAAATATAAAAAGTAAAAGTATAGTTTTAAAACGTGTAAGGTTAAAACGTTTATTACGTTTTATAAAACTTAACTATTTATTTTTTAATTATTATTTTACGGTAATTATACGAAAACGTTTTATTTTAATATATTTAAGTTAAATATATAATATATAATTATATTAATTATATATATTTTTTAAATAAAGATTTTCTAAATATTAACCGTAAAAAAATAAAAAATAAAATCTAAACAATTAAAAAGTATCCATTACTAATACGAGGTTCTAATTTATCCACTAATAATACTACATACCGATTTTTTTTATTGGTTAACGAAAAAATCTGTCCAAACCTTGTGTTTATTTTTTAATTGGTCTGATTTTAATCCTTGTTTTTTTTTACTGATTCTAACGAAGCCTTTTAATATAAATAAAACCTTTACGACATTTTTATTATTCGGTCTTCGTTTTCATCTTTAACCTTTTACTTTTCTTTTTATTCGTTTTTCTTTTAACCTTTATTTATTTATTCGTTTCTTTTATTTTTTTTCGACGCCCGGGACGGCGTTAAACTAACAAAATAGAGTCAGACGATACGTATACCCCTGTATACGGTGACGACTCTATTATAACAGAGCCTTACGAACCGTCTTTACCAATTCGACGTCTTTTTCTAGGTAAAAAGAAAAAAATACCCCCTTCTGATCCCGACTTCGTTTTAAACGACGAAAATTCATCGGTTTATTTAATCTCGAATGGATTAATACGTCGTATTCTTTTACCCCTTTCTAACAAAAGTGTCGACCGTTTAATTCGGGTTATTTGTATTCGGTAAGTTTTTTAATATTAATTATATTTTTATAGTGTTTTTTTTTAATATTAATATTTTAACGTTTTTTAAAGGTGTGGCCGTGGTTTTAAACCAAAACCTTTAATAAAATTTCAAAGTTCGAATTACGTCGCCCACTATAAAAAACACCACCCTAAAATAACTTATAATAAAGTTACAGAAAAAACACTTCCGAAAAGTAGGTTTATTTAATTTAATTTTTAATTTTAACTTTATTTATTCGTTTTTATTAATTCGTTTTATTTATTTTATAATCGACGATTTACCCCCTATTCCTACAACGACCGAATCGGTAAATAGGTTATTTAACCTCCCTACCCGAAAAAGGCGCCGTTCGAATACAAATCCAGAACCGGTAACAAAAGACGAGGTTAATAATAAAATTTTACGTTTTATTATTAAAAATAACCTCTCTTTTAACGTCGTAGATTCCGATTCGTTTCAAAACCTTCTTTCGTTTTTAAATACGTTCGTTTTTATTTACTTTTACTTTTAATTATTTATTTTATAATTTTTACTAACTTTTAAAGGTCTTTACCGGTTATTAACCGTAAAAAGTTAAAGACTATTTTAAAAACGACTTTTAAAGCGAAAGGAAACGAAATCGTTACCGAAATTCACCGAAATTTAAAGAATAATGGTACTATTTCTTTAACTTTCGATCTTTAGACCTCGAATTCACAGAATTCTTACCTATGATTAATTACTTCTTTTATTAATCCTAAATTTAAACTTATTTATAAGTTACTTAGTATATTATTATTATTATTATTATTATTATTATTATTATTTTTATTATTAATATTATTATTTTTATTATAGGTTTTAAGGTTTTAAATATTTCTCACACTAGTGAAAATATTTATAACGTTATTTTAACTATTCTCGAGTAATTTTCAATAGATCCTGAATACGTTTTTAAGTAAGGTTTTATTAATTTTTAACGTTTTTATTAATTTTTAACGTTTTTATTAATTTTTAACGTTTTTATTAACTTTATTTAGTATTACTAGGGATAATACTTCGAATAATACTAACGTTCTTTCACTTTTCGAATCGACTTATTTACACGATTATAACCGTGTTTTTAATAACGATATTAAATGTACAGTCTACGTATTTAATATCGTTGTTAAAGATATGTTAAAATCGTTAATTAATCTAAACGAGTTAATGTGTACGTTTTTTATTATAATTCGTTTTATTTTATTATCAATTAACCTTTTATAATTTTTTTTAACTTTATTACCACGAATTCGACGATTAACGAATTTAACACGGTAAATAAAAGAGGTTAAGCGCCTTTTCGAACAGGGTATCGATTTTTGTAAAGAAAATGGTACTTTATCCTCTTCTTTTAACCACCGTGTTATACTAATTAGTATGTTTTTATTTATTTATTTATTATTTAATTTAAATTCGTTACTAATTTATTAATAAGATAACGTTACTCGTTAGAATTCGACGTTTATTATACTTTACGTTTTTTTTGAATTTAAAGGCCCTTTAATTTACGTTAATAATAATATTATTATTTATACCGAATTTAAAGACCTTTTTATTAAAGACGAAGAGTGGATTATAATCGACGAATTACTTCGTGTTTTTTAGGTTTTTTATAAACCTACGGTTCGACTACAAAGAGAAGTTTATATTACCCTTTCTAACACTTTATTAAATATTTATTTAATATTTAATAAGTTAAACGCTTTAAAGGCTTTTTATAGACAACAACGGTCTTTTATAAGTTTTATATTTTATATACATTTTAATTTCTTTATTAATTAATTAAAACACTAGGAATATTCAACGGATTTTATTTCGGCTATTACGGTTGCGATAAATAAATTCGAAAAATATTTTCCTCGACAACTTCTTCCTTCTAGGTTTTCAGAATTTAAGGCTTATATTATTAGCTTAATTCTAGACCCTAGAATGAAAATTCGACACTTTTCTACTAACGGTCGCCTTTCGTTTAGTAATACTTCGTCTGTATTAACGGCAACAGATTTATTACTTGAAGAGTATATTCTGTAAGTTTTTTATTATTTTATTATTTATTATTTAATTATATTATTTATTTATATTAATTATTATATAGGTTAAAAAGGAGTATAAAAATTAATATTAGTGATAATATTGATTTTAATACCTCTTTCGACGAATTAACTAATACAAACGAAGAAGTAAACGAAAACGGTAATAGTGACGACGATTTATTTATTCGTACGTCTAACCGTTTAAACGAAGTCGAATTATACGTATCTTTCTAAGCAGTGTAAGGTTTAAAAAGTAAGTTTTTATTTATTTATTAACGTTTTTATTACTTTCTTTAATTTAATTTTATTAATTATTAACGGTTTTCTTATTAGGTTAAACCATTAAATTATTAGAAGGCGAATTCGTCTAAATATCCAGTATTAAGTGTTTTAACTAGACGGTATTTAACTATTTCTATTACTTCGGCCGTTATCGAGAGAGTTTTTTCGGTAAGTAATAACGTAGTAACAAAAAACAGAAACCGACTTTTACCTAGTACGGTTAAAGAAATCATGTTATTACGTTATTGGAAAATACTAGATATTAGTGGTTATAACGCCTTATTTAATAAGGATAACTAGGTAGATAGTCAAAAAATTAAATACCGGTTTTTAACAAGTTTTTTTTTAAAGTGTTAAAAAGTCGTAATTCGTAATTTTACAACGCTACTTTTTAAAATAAATTATTTTTATACGAAATAAAAGTCGTTATTTTTTTATACTTATATTATTTTTACCGTTATTAAAAATAACGTTTAACGTTATAAAAACTATATAGTTAGTATAAACGTATATAAAGTAATTTAAATAAAGTGATTTTTTAACTTTTAAAAAAGTGTTAAAAAGTCGTAATTCGTAATTTTACAACAATACTTTTTAAAATAAATTATTTTTATACGAGATAAAAGTAGTTACTTTTTTATACTTATATTAATTTTACCGGTATTAAAAACGACGTTTAACCGTATAAAAATTATATAGTTAGTATAAACGTATATAAAGTAATTTAAATAAAGTGGTTTTTTAACTTTTTATAAAGTATTAAAAGTCGTACTTCGTGATTTTATAACACTACTTTTTAAAATAAATTAATTTTATACGAAATAAAAGTCGTTACTTTTTTATAATAGTATTATTATTACAGGTTTTAATAACGACGTTTAATTATATAAATACTTTTAATTTTCAAAATAACTACGTTATATTATATAAATAAAGTATTATTTTATAATAAACGAATTTTCACTAAGTAAAAAAAATTAGTATTAGTATTTATACTAATACTAATTTAATATACTAAAAATACTAAAACTAATTTTTTAAATACTAATACTAAAATACTAATACTAATTTAGTATTTTCAAATACTAATACTAAAAATACTAATACTAATTTAGTATTGAAAAATCCATACTAATACTAAAATACTAATACTAAATTAGTATTTGGTATACTAAATCAGTTTTAATATACTAAATTAGTATTAGTATAAATACTACTACTAACATACTAATTCCCAACCCTACGTTTAACGATAAATAGTTTAAATACGTTTAATACTTTTAAATTT